>NC_064817.1:114974208-114974961 GCF_023721935.1 Panthera uncia | reverse complement strand
TATTTGCAAATGACACATCGGACAAAGGGCTAGTATCCAAAATCTATAAAGAGCTCATCAAACTCCACACCCGAAAAACAAATAACCCAGTGAAGAAATGGGCAGAAAACATGAATAGACACTTCTCCAAAGAAGACATCCGGATGGCCAACAGGCACATGAAAAGATGCTCAACGTCGCTCCTTATCAGGGAAATACAAATCAAAACCACACTCAGATACCACCTCACGCCAGTCAGAGTGGCCAAAATGAAGAAATCAGGAGACTATAGATGCTGGAGAGGATGTGGAGAAACGGGAACCCTCTTGCACTGTTGGTGGGAATGCAAATTGGTGCAGCGGCTCTGGAAAGCAGTGTGGAGGTTCCTCAGAAAATTAAAAATAGACCTACCCTATGACCCGGCAATAGCACTGCTAGGAATTTATCCAAGGGATACAGGAGTACTGATGCATAGGGGCACCTGTACCCCAATGTTTATAGCGGCACTCTCAACAATAGCCAAATGATGGAAAGAGCCTAAATGTCCATCAACTGATGAATGGATAAAGAAATTGTGGTTTATATACACAATGGAATGCTACGTGGCAATGAGAAAAAATGAAATCTGGCCTTTTGTAGCAACATGGATGGAACTGGAGAGTGTGATGCTAAGTGAAATAAGCCATACAGAGAAAGACAGATACCATATGGTTTCACTCTTATGTGGATCCTGAGAAACATAACAGAAACCCATGGGGGAGGGGAAGGAAAGAA
>NC_064817.1:114949219-114974108 GCF_023721935.1 Panthera uncia | reverse complement strand
AAAAAAATAAATAAAAAATAAAAAAAAAAATAAAAAAAAAAATAAAAAATGCGAGTGCCGAAACCGTTTAGGGACCCACCCCAGGCAAGCTGAATGAGAATCTTCGCCATAGCGATGCGCCCCTTAGGTCGGCAGCCGCTACTCCAGGCGTGTGTGCTAACAGTCGTTGCGAAGGGTGCGGAAAGGCCGCTGCTGGTGCTCGTGTCCGACGCTAAAGCTTCACGGGACGTTGCTGTTACGGGGTAAAAAAAAAAAAAAAGCCTGGCTGGAGGGGCCGTGGCCCCATGGGTAACTGAAATCTATTAAAGCGGAGCTCACACCTTGGCGCGCTCAGGAGCCGGTCCGGCCACACTGCAGGGAATCGGGTACATTCTCATTCCTTTCGCTTAGAGCTGCCTTTTAAATTCTGAAGCACCTGTCGCCGCTGAGCCCTGCACTAGGCACTTGCACGCAGGAGTGCGTTAGACCCGGACCTCACTGTGAGGTAGGTGCTAGTATTTTGCCCGTGTTTCAGTTGAGGGAACGGACACTCAGGTTGATGAACTTGCTCAAGATCACAGAGGAGGTGGCTGAAGTAAGGTTTAAACTTCTCCCTCCTGACTCCAGGACCTGTTTCCACCATATCCTGTTGCAAAGGGAGAGAGCCCTTTTATGCGATAAACAGATACGCCGTTGGTCCTGTGTCCTTTCTTTTTTTTTAAGTTTGTTTATTTTTGAGAGAGAGAGAGGGGGGCGGGGCAGAGGATCTGAAGCGGACTGCATGATGACAGCACAGAGCCCATTGCCAGGCTTAAACCCACACACTGCGAGATCGTGACCCGAGCTGAAGTCAGACACTTAACTGACTGGGCCACCCAGGCGCCCTGGTCCTGTGTCATTAAAATCGCAGTCGGGATGTTGATCAATAACATGTTAGACTGGTCTCTCCCCACCCGGATTCTGTTCTCTTCCTGCCCGCTTCTGGTTCATATTCCCGCCATGCCGGCCACAGGTGCTGTCGTGGAAGAGAAAGAAGGAAGGCCATTCAAGCCTCTCTCTTCCAGGAGGATGAACACGTCATCTCTTAGGAGTTTGAAATCACTTCCCATAATGAGTTTTGCCGGAGAACGGGCACAAAGATTGTGCCTTATTCTTAGCACATATTCTCAGCACGCCTTTTAATGACTCCCGTGGAACCAGTTCCATGCATGCTGTGTTTCTGTCTATACTGAACATTAGCAAGCACAGACATTCTCTACAATGGTTTGAAATTAGCAAGGCAGTGTTGAATGCACTTCCGCTCTTTTGTTGTTGAAAACTAAAATATGTATTTGCTTTCGTCTAAAGTCACCCAAAATTTCAGACTCCACTGTGCCTGTCTGTTTGGGCTGCATCTAAGATTGAAAGGGAAGCACACCAGTTGAGATCCCCTGTACTACGCACATACTGTGTGGATTTGAGCCCCGGCCTGCAAGTATTTTCATCAGCTTCTGGAAGGCGGTGGGAAGAATGATGGAAGTATTTTTATGTCCTCTGTTGGCAGCCCGTTCCCACGTCCAACGTGCTCACGGAAAGCCCCTGCGAGGAGAAGCCAGCGTAGGGTGTGGGAAGAAATAAAAGGCGAACCACGTTTAATCTCGGGATTTTTATGGGTACTGCGAGGGAAAAGTAAATGTCACAATGCTGCCTGCAAGATGCTACCACTTGTGTGCCAGCTTCCCCTTCCAGCGTGACTTATCAGCAGGATTCGGTAGCCACTGAATGAGAAGCTTCTGAGGATAAAACACGCTCGAACACAGGGTGGCTCCAAACGGAGACAGACTCGGTCTTGTGACATCCGTAGTTTATATCACACCGTTGACTCTGGGGAGCAGTGGCGCGTGTGAAATCTGCCATCTCCCCCAGAGGGATTGGTGCCAGGCAGGGAGTAGGGTGGGTGGGCTGCAATCCTACTCCTCCCAACGCTCACGAGAACAAACAACCGCTATCATCTCATGCTGTTCCCCGGCAGAAGGAGGAGGCCTCCCTGCCCCGCTTGCCAGAATAAATCTGAGAGTCAAATGGCTCTTCCCAAGCTCTCGCCGAAGCCCGAGCAGATAAGGGATCATTAGCGTCTCACAAAACCACGCCGAGTTTTCTCTCCCTTCCCCGGTGACTGTTCAGGCCCGGTTTTAATATTCCGCTCACAGATGTCGGACATCACGGAGCCTGTGGCTTTTATGAGCGTCGCGTTGATGTATAAGCGCTGCAAGAAAGGGCTCGGTGACACCCCAGCCAGGGCCATCCACGGGCGGCCGAGAACCCTCCCCAGAGGATGGCCAACTGTGACGCGTTTTGTCCAGAATCGTCCGGTAGCTCTGCTCCGCGTTTGCTCTGAAGGCCCGTGTCGCCGTCTGCAGACGCACGTCTGCAGCAAGGTGTTCCGGGAGGGGACCTGAGCTCGGGCACTCTGGGGGAGAACAACCTCCCGTGTGTCCTCTGAAACGAGTCTCTTCCGCGGTCGAACCTCTCCGTGAGCGAGACGAAAACGGGAAGATCAAGCGCTCCGCGCCGATCGAAGGTGCAGGATCTTGCACGTGGGGCACGCTGGCGCCTCTGTCGCCGGTCCTCCTGCCCCTGGAGGCGCGGCGGCGTGGGCTCTGGGCGCTGCCCAAATCTCTTGGGCGGAAAGGGCTGCCAGGCCGGGACTGCGTGCCATGGTAAGAGAGGAGAGAAAGACACCAACGAAGGGAATCTCTCTTTCCTTTTCTCGGCACTCCGAACTGAAAATAAAACCCGCGACGCTCTGAACTGCTACACAGACACGCCAGCACGGGGGACGACACCCACCACCACGCGCACTCACACGCCCGCTGACACGGTGGTCGTGAACATGGCGTGACTTACCACGTGCGGAGCGCTATCACGTGCTCTGGGACACGAATTCGGCGCTGGTTGGTGGTGGTGGTCTTACTGTATTAAGAGGGGCCCACGCCCACGTTGGAGCAATCAAAGGAATAACACGCACGGAGTTGCTCAAGGTATTTGCTTCGGTCAAGTCTCGACGGGAATGGATCAAGTCGTCGTAAGCCCTCTCGCCTTTGCGCATCAAAATCAATACAAAAAGAGAAATGAGATGTTTAAAGATGGAGGCAATTAGGATCTCGCTAACTAAGCACGGGGAGCAAAGAGAAAGAATTCTAGCAATATTCCAGGCCGAATCCCTCAGCAGAGAAAAGCAGCCATCAGTCGAGGAGATAACATCACCAGACTTCAGAAAACCTTTTGGGAACCTCCCGCCCCCCCTCTTGCATCTTAGGCGTTTGGGGAATTGCCGTGTAATCACAGAGCCTCCGAAGGGTCCCTGGGTTTCTAGAAACCGAACGTCGGAATTAATTTCCTCTCTGCTTACCTTCTCCTGGAGGCCAGAAGCCCCCCGTTTGCCTTAGCGTGGTAGTCAGGGTGTCTGTGTTTATTCAACACAACTTTGACTGAACCTTCCCTTTTCGCCATCTGGGTTTGGGAGATGCCGTCTGGAGCTGTGATTTGTGAATGGCCGCGTCCACCAGGGTGCTTCTCACACATAAGCCTAATTCATTGCCCTGTCAATTTTCTCTTCCCGTCATCACGCTTGAGACATAGTTAGAATCCTGGAACGTGAGAGCCGGAAGGGGCCATGGAGATCAACCAGTCCAACCTCATTTTGCACTCCCAGCTGATAGCCACGGCCCAGTTTGTCACCAACGTCGCTTCTAGCATGATCGGGGCTGCTAACACTGGGAAGATGGGACATGTTCCTCTTCCCCACGCTCTCAGAGAGGCCAAGGTCGTAGCCCCTCCCCCCAGCCTGCCTCACACACAGTTTTCACTGTTTCCTTTCTGCTGCTGTGTGAGGCAGCTTATAAAGCAACAGCCCTTTGTTGCTGAGGGAAGAACAAAACCCCGGCCTCCCAGCAGTGGGGAGATTTATAAGAGCTCAAGGAAGGTCAAAAGGGTAAATTACCCTGTGACTTGTATATAATCAGCATCTTTCCGGTGTACTCCGGGATAAGGCTGATTACAGGGAAGGCAGAGGTGAAGAAAAGGGAGCGTAAGTAATCACAGAAAATGAAACTGGAGCAGGTTCTGGTCCTCGTCGTTTTTTTCAGTCTTTATGCAGCGTTCTGCTAAATCCTTCGTGGAAGAGCGTTTAGGGGGAACAAACGTGAATGGTTCCTTCCAGATTTGTATCAAAGTGCAAATAGGAAATAACTTGATATTGTGTGAGCTTTTCTCTATTTTAAGTCAAGAAAGGATACGCCCGTAAGTTGGAGGAAATGGTCTGGAACTGAGAGCCGTCGTCATTGAGGAGTCACTTCGTTTGGAAGAAGCAGGGAAGGCTTCACGGAAGAGGTGCCAACTTTTATGTATCTTTCCCGTCTTCGTGTTTCATTCTTTGCTGTTTCCTTTCATCGATGATTTAGAGAATGAGGTTATATTTAGGTAAAATTAGGATAAGCCTGTCTTTACACTCCCCCCTCCCATCGCTCACGCATCCATGCATAGAAATCTCAAGTGCCCGTTGCAACCCGGGAACTTTCGGTCTCTAGTTAACCCCACCGTAGCGCCCAGTGTATATTGCACCGCAGGTGCTCCCCGGGGCCCGGTAAGCTCGGTGAGGGCAGAAACCTTGTGTGTGTGACTTACCGCTGTGTGCCTAGCACCAGTCATAGAGCCCAGCACAGAGGAAGTGCAGGAAGCGCCCGGTCAGTGGAATGAGTGAATGATTACGGCACCAGTTTTTCGGAACGCCGTGTGGCTGTGGTCTCAAACGAAGCTGAGGATATATTCCTAGGAGTGTCTTCCCACACCCCCTTGACCTTTATCAGGTACACTGCCTGTCTGCCTCACCCGTGCGGGCTTCCGGTACCTGGCGTGGCGTAGGCACTTGAATGTTGGCATGCTGGCACGGTGAACACGTTACGGAAACCACTTGGGAAAGCAACCATGGCAGACCTAGAGGTTTTAGGATACCTCTTCGCGGTACGAAACCGCAAGCCCTTTCAAGTAACAGACCTCAGAAGGAATCGGACGTAAGTCGGAAGTCAATTATGATTCCCTACTTGAATTCTGTCAGACTGTTGCCATGTGTAAGACGTGACTGGCATCCAAACCGCGTTGGTCTTCCACCTAAAAAGAACCCTAGATTTATGCTCAATTCACACACTACAGGGTCCTCCTATTCCGTACAGAATCTGTACGCTCACACGTGCCCGTACTAAACAAGATGCCGGCTGACGTCCGTGACCTGGCGAAACCGTTGGCACATTCATTCGTCAGGGCATTTGTAGGCGTCTTGTTGCAAGTACAGCCGTTTATTTGAAGCGAGTCATTGATCTACAAAGGCCTTGAGTGCATATGGAGAAGGATTTGACCCCCCCGTTTTTCTGATACTTGATCGTGTCGCTGCCGGGCTCGAACCCGTAATGCCTTCGGTCTCCCGAGCGTGACGTTCGAGGTCCCCCACCATGCGACTGCTGCCTGCCGTATCTGCCGCGGCCTTGCCATTGTCCCCCTCACCGGGACCAAAAGATGACCATGCGTTGCCCAGGTCCGTGCCTTTGGACCTGCTCTTGCCTTCCTACCTTTTGCGGTCAGCACAGTTCTCCTCACCCTCCTCGGTCCAGCTCTGGGGTCACTTTGGCCAGGCCTCCCTTGCCCAGGCCGAGTTAGTGGCTGCCTCTGTCCCTCGGTTCCCAGCGCGCTCCGTGTACCCTCCCGGCATGCCATTTACGACTCCGCATTAGCGTTCGTTTTATGCACCACTTGATTGTGAACTGGAGGATTAGAGCCACCGTTTCGCAGTGTTTAATAAATGTTTGTTACGTGAATGAATGAATGAGTTAATGAGTTCATTGTTTTCCCCCCGCCATGGACATTAGTCAGCATTAAAAACCGTTCGTTTCCACTCGGGAATCTCTTTATTTCCACAGAGTTTAATGCGGTCTCTTAAGTTTACCAGAGGTCTGGGAAAAGGAAACGTAGTAAATGGAGAAGTATTTTTAAGTGGGCATGTGTGAGCCTTACCTTAAACCTTTTAAAGACATTGTGTTCTACTCCGGAAAACATTATGAATGAGAATGTTGAAAAAACTGTTTGTTGCATAATAGCTAGGGGTGAAAAGGTTTTCTTTTCTTTTCTTTTCTTTTTTTTAAAGTAAGCTCTAGGCCCAAAAGGGACTGAGCCAGCCAGGGGCCCCAAAAGGTTCTTTTCTTTAACCCTGGGAACAATAAAGTGATCACCCATACGTAAGTCCCCTCCCGCACCTGCTTTGGCCAGTGTTTACCACATGAAAAACAGACATCAAGTGCTTTCACCCAGACTTCTCGTCTCCAAAAATTGCAAAGGAAGTATTTTCATATTCATTGTTATTGATTTTCATCATTTTATGAAGATGAGGTGAGAGCTACAAATGTGGTAGTTTAAAAATAGTTCAGTTGCTTGTTGGGGCGCCTGGGTAGCTCGGTCCATTAGGCGCCCGACTTTGACTGAGGTCACGATCTCAGGGTTCCTGAGTTTGAGCCCTGCGCTATCAGTGTGGAGCTTGCTTGGGATTTTCTCTCTCTCTCTGCCCCTCCCCTGCTTGAGCGTTTTCTCTCTCGCTCGCTCACTCTGTCTCTCTCAAAATCAATAAATAAACTTTAAAAAATGACTAAAATTGACAACACAAGGAACAACCGATGTTGGTGAGGATGCAGAGAAAGGGGAGCCCTCTTGCACTGCTGGTGGGAATGCAAACTGGTGCAGCCACTCTGGAAAACAGTGTGGAGGTTCCTCAAAAGATTAAAAATAGAACTACCCTACGACCCGGCAATTGCACTACTAGGTATTATCCAAAGGATGCAGGAGTGCTGCATTGAAGGGGCCCATGCACCCCCATGTTTATAGCAGCACTATCAACACTAGCCAAACTATGGAAAGAGCCCAAATGCCCACCGGCTGATGAATGGATAAAGAAGTGGTGTGTGTATACAATGGAATATTACTTAGACATCAAAAAGAATGAAATCTTACCACTGTAATGATGTGGATGGAGCTAGAGTGTATTATGCTAAGTGAAATAAGTCACAGATAAATATCATACGATTTCACTCATGTGGAATTTCAGAAACAAAACAGAAGAACATATATGAAAGGGGGGAAAGAGAAGAGAGGGAAACAAACCACAAGAGCCACTTAATGATAGAGAACAAAGTATGGGTTGATGGAAGGAGGTGGGTACGGAATGGGCTAGATGGGTGATGGGTACGAAGGAGGGTACTTGTGATGAGCACTGGGTGTTGTGTGTAAGTGATGAATCACTGAATTCTACCCCTGAAACTAATGTTGCACTGTGTGTTAACTAAAATTTAAATTTAAAAAAATGTTTATTTATGTTTAAAGGAGATCGAGACAGAGAGTGAGTGGGGGAGGAGCAGAGAGAGAAGGAGACACAGAATGCAGAGCAGGCTTCAGGCTCCGAGCTGCCAGCACAGAGCCCGACGCGGGGCTCGAACTCCCAAACCGTGAGATCATGACCTGAGCCGAAGTCGGCCGCTCAACCGACTGAGCCACCCAGGTGCCCTTAAAAGAATTTTTTTAAATTTTTTTTAATGTTTATTTATTTTTGAGAGAGAGACAGAATGTGAGTGGGTTAGGGGCAGAGAGAGAGGGAGACCCAGAAACCGAAACAGGCTCCAGGCTCTGAGCTGTCAGCCCAGAGCCCGACGCAGGGCTCGAACTCCCAAACTGTGAGATCATGACCTGAGCTGAAGTCGGCCGCTCAACCGGCTGAGCCACCCAGGTGCCCCCAAAAGAATTTTTTTTAAACTTTTTTTAATGTTTATTTATTTTTGAGAGAGACAGAAACAGACTGTGAGTGGGTTAGGGGCAGAGAGAGAGGGAGACACAGAAACCGAAACAGGCTCCAGGCTCTGAGCTGTCAGCACAGAGCCCGACGCGGGGCTCGAACTCGTGAGCCGCGAGATCATGACCTGAGCCGAAGTCGGCCGCTCAACCGACTGAGCCACCCAGGAGCCCCTAGAAGAATTTTTTTAATGGAAAAAAATAAATATCTTGCTGTAGGTAAAAGTTATTTGTTCAATTTACAAAACTGTAGACATTTTCTTCATCCAAAACTTAATTTATACTTTTACCTTAGTATAACTTGAATCATGGCACAATTTGCAAAGCAAGCCATAGAATTGTGCATTTTTTATTTTTTTAAAAGATTCTGTTTTTAGGGGTGCCTGGGTGGCCCAGTAGGTTAAGCATCCGACTTGATTTAGGTTCAGGACAGGATCTCACGGTTCCTGAGTTCGAACCCCGCTTTGGACTAGGCACTGACAGTGCAGAACCTGCTTGGGATTCTCTTTCTTCCTCTCTCTCTCCCCCTTCTGTGCGCACTCTCTCCAAATAAATAAATAAACTTGAAAAAAAGATTTTGTTTTTAGGTAATCTCTACACCCAACGTGGGGTTCGAACTCACAACCCTGAGATCTAGAGTCGCATGCTCCACCGAGCAAGCCAGCCAGGCGCCCCAGAATTGTGCACTTTTTAGATCAAAAGAGGTCTTAGGACCATTTTTGTCCAAGTGTGACAGATTGGAGGAGACTTTGATGTCATTACTACTTATGGAAAAAACACAGAGTTTTTAATCTGTCAGTTCCAGGGATAACCAAAATGCACATAAAGAGTTCTCGACCTGTCTATTTAAGAATTAAGCCAGAGACCTCCACACTTAACTGACCAAATCAGTCTTTAAGTTGTCTTTCTGTCGCCTTTACTTGGTTCGATAGTTTATAACAATCATGAATGGAGTTTGGCAACGCTAGGGTTATTAGGATAAAAGAAAACAGATAGTTCCAGAAGTTTTCTAAGTCACCAGCTACCTCTCTGCTGTTGATTCAACAACCCGTTAGCAGTTGCGGAGCAAAGCTTTCTGAATCTGTGGCCGCGTGAGGGGTCTCGGCGCTGGAGGAGAGGGGCTTCCGGCACCTGGGCACGCGTGAGTCGGCAAGGCGGGGGGCTGCCTCTCCGCGGGCTCAGGCCCAGGGCCTCTGAAGCCTTTGCCACTGTTGGGATTTTGTCAGCCCAGAGAATCAGCGGGCAATGTGCTGAGCGCCTTTACGTAACAGAGAGTAAGAAGAAGCCTGCGGGCCCAAGCGTTGAGCCCAGCATCCAGCCTGGACTTCCTGAGTTACTCCGGCGCCCACGTGGCCCTTCAGTCACTGAGGCGTTTTCAGGTCAGAAAGACCAAACACATCACTCCGAGACACCGTTGTCCCTAAGGCTCACCCATTTGCGCGCTACGTAAGACCCAGGATACGTGGGTCAGATGTACACACAAGACCCGTGTGTGACCCAACGTCTCAAGCTTCGGAAAGCTCCGGGCTTCGAGGGCGGCGGTGAGGTTGGCCTCTGAGCGCCTCCTCTGTGCCTGACAGATGCTTGATAGAAATCTCTGCACGGGCGGCAGGGGAGTTTCTGCTTGTACCGTGCTGTCACGACGTGACCTTTCTCATTTTACTATTTAAAGAATTTTGCTATGAATAACTGTGAAAATTTACCCGGGTGCCATTTCACGGAAATCCTCAAAGGCTTCTGAAACAATGGCATTTACAATGGAGCGATGGGATGCGATAAAAATATCCAGGTCCTGTGAATCTCTGACGTACCGTGTCAACTTTTCCTAGTTCTGTTCCCCCCAAAACGCGTCTGGTTTTTATGTTCCGAAATGGGGGAAATTCTGCTCCCTTTTTTTTATTTTGAGAGAGAGCAGGGAAGGGGCAGAGAAAGAGAGGGATAGAGAGGATCCGAGGCAGGCTCCACACTGTCAGCACAGAGCCTGACGCGGGAGCCGATCTCCCGAACCATGAGACCGTGACCTGGGCCAAAGTCAAGAGACTGGGGCTTCATCGACTGAGCCACCCAGGCACCCCTCATTCTCACTTAGTGTGAGACCCCATATGAGAGGACAGCGGAATGAGCGATAAACAGCCAGAGAAACAAAAGGTTGCAGGATGTACATAAAAAGTGATCCTAGCTAGGGGCGCCTGGGTGGCTCAGTCAGTTAAGTGTCCGACTTCGGCTCGGGTCATGATCTCGCCGTTTATGAGTTCGAGCCCCTCGCCGGGCTCTGTGCAGACATCTCAGAGCCTGGAGCCTGCTTCGGATTCTGTGTCTCATTCGCTCTCTGCCCCTCCCCCACTCATTCATTTTCTCTCTCTCTCTCTCTCTCTCTCTCTCTCAAAAATACACATTAAACGATTAACAAAAAGTGATACCAGTAGAAATAACCGCCTTGGGCAAGAGGAATTTGTGCCACGCTAATCGAGTCATTGGTGTTACAGACCCAGGAGTGGTTGCATCATCTGTGAGGCCCATGGCGAAGTGAAAATGTGGGGTCCCTTGTTGAAACGTTAATAATTTCAAGGACCAGGTGTGGGATACTTCTAAGCTTGAGCTGTGCGACTGCACAGGAGACACCCCCATGACGTGGGCCCTGCACGGATCTCAACCCCGGGTGGCCTGTGGGGATCGCGGGTAAACCTGAAACTTCATTTGGTGGCCTCGGGTTTCTGCTCTCCCGACCAAATCCCCGCAAGGGTCTCTCCATCCGGAATCCATGAAGAAGGCAGCCCTTGCTTGCTTTCCCCATTTGCCTTCTGCTTTTCCCTTAGAGAATGTGAGTATTATTAAACCACGAATCTGCTGATGATAAAGGGGGAAGGCCTTCCACACATGGCTCTCTGGAAGGTCAATCGAGCTCCGTGTCCGGCTCCGCGATGATCATGGAGCCTGCTTGGGATTCTCTCTCTCTCTCTCTCTCTCTCTCTCTCTCTCTCTCTCTCTCCCCCTCTCTCCCTCTCCCTCTCCCTCTCCCCCCTCCCACTCTCCCTCCCTCCCTCTCTCTCTCTCCCCCTTCCCCCCTTCCCTGCTCGAACTCACTCTCTCTCTCTCTCTCAAAAAAAATACGTAGAAAATACATTTTATTTTGCAAACATTAACTCGGTGCTCCTCATAAGCATCCTGACAGGGTGAATGTGATCGTTGTCGCCTTGTTTCAGATGAGGCGACTGAGGCCCGTAGAGGTTGAGTGACCTACCCAAGGGCACACGGTTGGTGAGCCGCAGAGCTGGGTGTCAGATCCTGGCATGCTGGTTCCAGAGTGCTGGCCCTGGAACGCTCCGGTGCTGAACAAACGACGTGGTATCTCCCTACACTCACCGCGTCACTGGGACGCGCACCGAAGCTCCCCAAACTTGTGTGCTCCTCGTAACCCAGCGCCAGTCATGTCACCGTAATTACTGGGGATTAACATTCGAAATGCACAGGGGATACTTTCTAAGGCGCTGTGTAAATACTAACAGGGCTACGATGTTCACGCTGCGTGAAAGCCTGCCCGTTATTTGTAGAATCGAGTCCAGATTTCTTACTCTGGCTTCCAAAGCCATCGAAAGGTAAGTCAAGCCGGTCCCGCCATGCTCTGCACCGCCCTTCCCAGGCTTATCTCTGCCCGCACATTTTCAAACTTGCTGATTCCCAAGCCTTTGCCCGGTTCCAGGCTCTTGCCGTGGCCGGCCTTCTCGGACCCTGCCAGTCCAGTTTGCATTGATGTGTTTCTTCTCTGACCTTGACCTCTCGTGTCCCTTTCAAGGATGAGTAGCTCACCTTCCCAACCTGGTGCCGAATTCCCTGAGGGCAGGAGCCATGGCTTGGTTTGAGTGCGCGTGTTACGAGTCCCCCAGACGTACGAGGTCCCTGACGCACCGGCAGTGGCTTAGCAAGTTTTCCACGTCTCCCCGGAGCCTTGTCGTCGTGCCGGGCGCATGCTGGGCCTTCAGGAGCACTTGCGGATCTGTCTTAGATGTGCGCGGCATCTGTTCGAGTGTTCGGCACACAATGAGCACTCCATAAATTGTATTTTTAGAGACAATCTGTTACCCCATAAGGACTACCAGAAATTACTCATACTCTTTGTGTAAATGGATTTATACAATTATAATGTTTAGGAGCTGAAATAAGGATGAGGGAAAGAAAATCTTGAGACTGTTTTTTTTTTGTTGTTGTTTCTTTTCTTTTTTTTTTTTTTTTAAAGCCGAAAGGAACAATAGAACGTCTGAGTCCAAATGTTTTCACGGCGGTGTCACAGAACAGGTGTGAGGTTTGTTGAAAATAATTCGTTATTAATGATGGTTAATTTGTCAAGTTCGCAAATGACTTACTGTTTTTCATGAATCGAAGTGGATTCCAGGTTTCCCCAGAAATAAGCTCATTTTAATTCACTTGCTTTCTTGACTGAGAAGGCTACGCCTAACTACTTTGTCTTTCAGGGGAGGAAACTGAGGTTTAGAGGTGAAACGAATTGGGCCAGTGCCACGTGGTGAGTTAGCAGAGACGTCGAGGCTAAATCCTAGGGCTCCTGGTCCTTTGCTGAATCGTCCTGCCACTGTCCTCACACCTTCCTCGGTCAGCACATCAGAAGGAATCACTGTGACTGAACACCAGAGCAAAACAGAACCCGATAAAATCCAAAGTCTTACTCGCGTGGGGAAATGTTTGTCTCCTGACCAGGGATCGAGGTTTGGGAAAGATTTCTGTTGGACAGGCCAGGTAAGAGGATTTTGCGAGACTCCATATTTTGTGGCCCTTTGGTATAAATTACTTGGGGAAATACATATTTACCTTTCTCCTCCTAAGACTTTACCTTATCTTTGCACAAATCCCCGTCTTTGGATATTTGATTTTGTTTTTAGAAACTCAGAAACAAGTCCAATTCAAAAACAACAAACTGGGGGCACCCGGGTGGCTCGGCCGGTTAAGCGTCCGGCCTCGGCTCGGGTCACGATCTCGCGGTTCGTGAGTTCGAGCCCTGCATCTGTGCCGTCTGTACTGACAGCTCGGAGCCTGGAACCTGCTTCGGATTCTGTGTCTCCCTCTCTGTCTCTGCCCCTCCCCCTCCCCCCCTTCTCAAAATAAACACTAAAAAGAACTGTTTCAACACAGGCAGAGACACGCCCCCCCCATTTTAATCTGTAAGAGCAGACAAAATAGCTTAGTTTTGAAATTTCAGAACCTTTGATATGTTGGCATAGCAGAACCGAACAACTTTCTGATGAATTTGCACAAAGCAAAATCTGAATAAAGACTGTTTGAAACTAGTCAGATTCCTTCAACACGCCCCTCTGTCAAATTACCCAGATGACTGCTTAACATGTACTTGCTTTTCAGAGATCAGTTTAGTAAATAAAACCTATTTTGTTCCAAAATTTCAAGTTAAACACTGAAATGTAAGCAGAGGGGTGCCTGGCTGGCTCAGTTGGTGAAACAGGCAAGTCTTGATCTCGGGGTTCTAAGTTCGAGCCCCACGATGGAGGTAGAGACTACTTAAAAAAATAAAGTCTTAAAAAAAAAGATGACAGCTTGGACAGGGATAACCAACATTTCCTTTTTCGTAACCTTCAGTAACATGACAGAAAACACAGCGAGGTGTAGCTGGATTTTCCTTTCGTTCACTAATATTTTTTTTAAGTTTATTTATTCCAGAGAGGTAGAGAGAGACAGAGTATGAGCAGGGGAGGGGGAGAGAGAGGGGGAGACACAGAATTCGAAGCAGGCCCCAGGCTCCGAGCTGTCAGCGCAGAGCCCGACGCGAGGCTCGAACCCACAAACCGCGAGATCATGACCCGAGCCGAAGCCGGATGCCCAACCGACTGAGCCACCCGGGCGCCCCAACTAATATTTTTACTAAGCCCCTCAGAAACCTCTGGAAAGCAGAGGAAGTTTTTAGATGCGTATTTTTTCTCTTTTCCACTCTTGCAAAGATCATGTCAGCTGAATATTACAAGACTGAGGGGGCTGTATTTCCTGGTTCCCAGGTAAAATCTATTTGACTGGATAGAGACACATTGGCCCAGCAATAAAACTACGGCTGAAGTTTACGATCAGGAAGAGGCCAAACGCCACTTGTGAGCTAAGAGCTTTGCTCACCGGAATGAATCATTGGATTTCTGAAGCTCAGCTGAGTTGTCCAAGGGTCCATCAGTTTCCCCGATGATAAGAAAGTTGGCAGCGTTAGCTAAAAGGGTGGGATGATGAACAGCTGAATGGGAAAACTGCCCTGGGCGCCCGAAATGTGATAATAGGCTCTTCCTAGATAGATTCGTCGTTTCCCTTTCTGAACTCTAACACAGAATAATTAAACATATCACCCCCATAGACTACTCCCCTGCAAAACAGCTAAATGAAAAACCCATCACCTCCCCTGCCCCATCCCCCCACCAAAAAAAGCAGTTGGCTGCTGTGATTTACAAAGAAATGAGAAGAGTGGTTTGAACATTTTTAAAGTCCAGCTTGAGAAGAGAGCTTAAGCCAAGGCAGACGGTGCACTTGAATCGTGTCAAAATACAATCGGAGGAAAGCAACGTCCAATGTCGACAACTGCAAGGGGGAGAGGGGTAAGAGATGTTCAGGTGGAATCTCCTGAATCATTGGTTGTTTATCATCTGCTTTGTGTGTGGCAGTCGCTCCCGAAATAGCCTGGAATCCTAGCGTACAAAAGTTACATATGCCCGTTGAGTTCACCCCGTCCGACACGCTTCCGGTTGGAGAAACTGGGGCCCGGTGAGAGCTATGACTTGTTCCCACAGCTTTTGGCTTCACGAAGATCAGAAGCCCGGGTCCCAGAACTCCTTATTATGAAACGCTCCCTGTGGGTTCTTGTTTTGTATAAATCAGACTTGATGAGACAACCATGTTCTGACAGAAATGTGGTTGAATATGGTCTGGAACCCAAGGAATTTCTCTCCTATGTGGAAGACTTCAGAGACAAACCAATTAAATATACGGAGCCATAGGAAGAACTAAGTGATAAGCTCTGGAGGAATTCATCATTCAAGCTTGTCAGGGAGTGCGTTTTTCTTCAACTCAGAATCTCCCAATTCCAAAAGCCAATAACAAGGCAATCTCACAGCTCAGCAGTAAAGCTACTTTTAAAATCTAGAATGAGATCATTGGGTTCAACAGACGGACTCAAGTATCACTTAAAATTGGGCCTGCCTGCATGTAATAAACTTTGGATCTTGGCTGTGTGTTACCAGAACGTCTCAGCTATCCTCATGGGGTGTGTCTTTGTTTTGTGGTGTGGTGTGTGTGTGTGTGTGTGTGTGTGTGTGTGTGTGTGTGTTTCTGAAAGCGAGTTCTGAAAATGTCCCAAGTGAACATTTGTTTCAGACTTGCGGAACAGCCAAGAATCCACTGTAATTATGCTTTGAACTTCTCTCCTCCCGTTTGCAACCCTTCCTTCATTGTTCACATGAAAGCCAGAGTCTTACTCATTTATTCATTAAGGAAGTACTTCCTAGAGAGTTACAATATTCCAAAACACCATGTCAGGTGTTGATGATGTGAAGGTGAGAGGGGCCCGAGAAGCAAGGGACATGCCCCAGGATTGTCCATTCACCTAGCCTGTGTGCCCAGCGGTCACTTGGGAGCTGGAAGGTACCTTCTATTTCATGTTGTAGCCAACATTCTGTCAAGATCAAATCTGTCCCCAAATGCCAAGTAACTGGATCTGACAGATAATTAGCTCAAATGTTCCTTTTTAGGATACTGTTGATAGCAAACATAAAACAATGTTTGGAAATTAAATTAATAAAGATGATGTATGCTAATTACAAAGTGGTTGCCCAGGGAGACATGCATCGGGTTCATTTCCAGCCCCCGTTCAGGAAGGACAGGACAGCATCGATTTTGATGGTCTTTTTCCAGGATCAACAGACACATGGGACTTCCTGATGTTCTATTACCTGCATTCAGAATAGGGAGCTGTGCATTCCTTTCATTGGCATATTCCGTCTCAACTAATCTTTTTAGAGGCTCAGATAATCTAGCAGATCCAGCACCAGCTCTCCTTCTTCAACAGAACCGCTCAAAACGAGGCGGATTGTTTCAGCTACCTTGGGAAGTCTCCATGAACAAGCTGAATATATTCTGCATCTAGCGAATTGATCATCTCAAGGGGGGGCAATCTGTGCCAAGTCTTCACGTTCGCCACAGGACTCTCAGGTCCTTTGTTAGGTTATACATGTGTGAACGGAGCATACTGACAGTGTATTCTGATGTCCGACCAAATGCGAATAGCGAAAGAAGTCCCTTTGCTCTGTATGTCCCCACAGTTACGGTAACAAATGCGTCTCTCTCTCTCTTGCTCTCATTTAGCTCTAGTCTCTGTGAATGTAGTGATAACATCTCCATTAGTGAATTCATAATTTCCACTCCTTGGATTTGCATGCCAATCTGTCTTATTCTATAAAATATGAATTTATTAGATTACTTACGGTATTAGAATTTTACCATGAAACACAGTTGGCCGTGGCGGGGGTGGGCGTGTGGGGGGGGGGGGGGGTGCGGAATCAGTTCTCTTTCAGTTCCTAGAGAGACATGTCTGTTTGAATTGGTTTTTGTTACTCTTTTTACTTTGAATTTTTTGAGTCTGATACTAATGACATTCCTGGAAAAGTATTAAAATGATTTTCAAAGGCTCATTTTCCCCTTAATATGTAAATTATAATCATATAAAGGATAGAAGCCCTTAATTTGTAGACATCTGAACAGTCACATCGAAGTTCCAGTAATATTTTGTCATTAATTCCACCTAAAGATTCTAAAGAATTTTTCTAACTAATTCAAAATACTTTGTCCTTAATTCCTCCTAAGATTGTAAAGAACTTTTCCAGCTAATTCAAATGTTCGTGTTTAGTGAATACTTGTTGACTAACTGACAGCTGACTGTGGTATAAAATACCTGTATCGGCGGTTCATCCAATGAAACACAAGATCCTTTTCAGTATTTCATTTTGCCTATTAACAGCCCAAACTATGACATTCATTTCTTTTTTTTTTTGAAACAACGTCACTATTTGGCACAGAAGTCTACAACGAGAGCTTGTTTCACTTGCCATTTATTCCAGTAACTTGACAACGAGTATTTGCAACTAAATCTAACAATATTTGTACGAGTCCTTTCAAGCTAAAATACTGCTAAAAAATTCCAACGCACGTGCAATTCCACATATTTACATACTACCGTATTTATTATAAAACCCGGGCTCTAAGCGCTTTATAGGATGTGAATACGGGAGTCCCCGTACCCTCTGATGAAACGTGGCCCCATCTGACAGAGGACACGCTGCTGAGAAGAGACCCATGTCCGATCGAGTTGGCCAGTTAGCTACTGGCGTTGGCTCCTCGGGCTGTTCGGGAATGCTACTGTGCCATCATAGAATCGCTCGATAGCTCAGGTCACACAGAACAGCGGCAGATTTTCAAGGCTAAGCCCTTAGCAACCAAGAGCCACGTAGCACAGGCAGCACTGGCAACACACACTATTGTGCAGGTGGACCGTTCTCAGCGACGTCGATGTTGAAAACCCAGACATACAAAACAGAGAAATTAGAGTGATCGCTTGTATTCTAAAACGGTGTTGGGCTTTATAAAAGGATTCACAAGTGTTCTCTTAAGTGGCAACTCCCCTAATGCGTGTAAAATGCAGTTGGATTTACAAAACTTCAAGGTACACGTGACTTTTTGCACAACCGTTTTGAGAAGCGAAGTGTGCCTATAGAGAGTACTTAACTTTCCCTCTCAGGATTTAGGCAAGTGTCTCATCATTGTATTGGGAAAGGACACTTAAAACCAAGATGTTGCCTTTTAAGCCACCGAAATGGAAAGCAAATACTGCCTCTACGACGTGGACGTTCCAGAAAATTTAAGTACGTTCATGATTTTGTATTTACAATTTGGGGACTCATCTTTAAAATGTACACCTTTAGGTAGCACGAGTATGTAGCCATAATGTTGGGCCCTATTCTGCAGAAATGTCGCTGTATTTTTGTGGGTTTTTTCCTCCCTCTTTAGCCGCGTGATTTTAAAGAGATGTTAATGGTGGTTACTCCGTAGCTCGTCTATTTATGACATCACTTTTATACTTCACTGCACAGGATCACCTTTAAAAATCCAACTTCCTGCATCTCATTACTGTTCCCACTGTTTACTCTGGGTGATTGTCATTCAGGTAAGGTTCTTCTTTATTAGCAGTAAGCTCCCTGGGGTGGGGTGGGGGGCAGGGGTGGAGGGGACTGGGCAGAGATGTGCCTACTGTTATCTCTGTGCCCCCTCGGCACACAGCATAGAGCCTAGCACCTGGGAAGCAAGCACTTGGTAAATATTTATTGAACGAATGGATGAGTGAAAAAAAATGAGTGAATCGGGAGAATTGTCTGCAAAGCTTTCTTCACTCTAGATTCTAATCCAGTGTGTTTCTGGAATGTGTATAATCAAAATGAGTTTCTGGGGTCTGAAAAAACACAGAGCCTCTCTCTTGTTCCCCATACGTCTTTCTCGGTAGAATCCATGAAAATACGGAGCCCTTGATGAGATGGAAATATTTGGAAAAATTAAATCACCTTAGAGGTTAGAGGACAAAGCAGAGGAAATTGAAGAGTCATTTCCTGACTCACCAACTGCTGGGGGGAACTAAAAAGATATAAAGGTTGACCAAAGTTCTGAACCGAATCAGATCCTTGGCCATTGTGTCCAGACTGAGAAGTGGTACTTTTGAGTGTGTGAATACAAACTTAGCCACAGGTATGTTCAGAAACAGTGAAAGTAATTAAGAGCTAGAATCGAAGGAAATTACCATTCGCCATTTGTAGGGCCAGACCTATAGATCTGTTCCAGGCGGGTCAGCGGGGAGAAGATCCCATTCTGTTGGCTGGAACCATTTCGCTGTGCTGATGCTCACACCCATGACAGGTGGCATATGAAATAAAAATGAAATCGCAAAATCCAGCTGTAGGAGATAAACAAAATCCTAAAATAAATTCTGTCTGAAAGCACTTGAGTGGATACGGCAAAACAACATAGTGGAGGTGCTAAAAAGTTAATAAATGTAAAAGTGTTTGTGATTGCATTAGAAAACAATGCTTCGAAGTGTACGGTGTATGATGCCTTGAAATGAAATAGTCTGAACCACATTCAAACGATTGCTCTTAAAGCCTAATACAAATAAAGTAAAAATCGAAGGAGCATATGGGAGTCTAGATGTACATCATAATTATTAAGCGAGAGAGTCTATGCATCTGACTTCTTCCAGGAGGCCTCTTTAACGTCACGTAACTAAATGAATATTAAGATATCTCTCTTTAAGATTAATGAATTGCTTTTTCTGTGGATCACGGAATGACTTCACTTTCCGGTGAATAAGAACAAACACTGAAGTGGAATCACGTCAGTAGTTCTAGTTAGATATATAGTTTAAACCTAAAAACCATCTTAACAGAATATGTATACTAATTTGCCTTTATAATCACTTCCCAAAATACCTACCTCTGTATTCTGTATTTATCACTGCATGAAATGAGAGCACCCACAAGAGGATTTTTGAAACTCGTTTATATATATACGGGTGATGGGTACACGCGTGTGTGTGTGTGTGTGTGTGTGTGTGTATATGTGTGTATATACACACATACACACACACATATATATTACATATATATATATATATATATATATACATACATATATATTTCTCTCAAAGAGGAGGTGTTTTTTCTGGGAGCTATCTCCAAGTTCACTTAGCATGATACTCTCTGTCCTCTTCTATGACATGTAAAATCTCACTACGTTAACATTCTTGTAGATCATTTGTAGATCATTTCGGGCCACCATTTTTGACTTTGATCTAATGGACTTGAATAGGAATTATGATCTCTAATCCAAGAGTGAACACGTTAGCTTGTCACTGTAGATATTCAGAGATTTTAGGTCGTTGAAGGCATTTTTTTCCCAGAGGCCCCTTACATTTAAATATCCGTAATTAACTTCTATTGTTAAAAAACGATTTTGCACCAGTAGTTATTAATCCAAGTAATTTCTAACTGAAAGCCTGTCGCATGAATTGTTTATAGTGACGGACACTATACTATTAGTCACTTTAAAGCTTCAAAAGTAAGTTATGAGGATCCACTTCAATCTCCACATGATAATAAAGGATTATTATGTGCAGTAACCTATTTATGAAAAGGAAACAGTGTGCTTCTTTCAGACGCCATCAATTGCTTTAATAAGGAATTGAAAAGCTGAACTACTTTATATGCAGATCACCATCCCAGTTGCATAAGGATTTACAATAGACAAAACAAAACTATTTTTTGTTGTAAAGAAGGGCTGTTTGTTTAAATCGCACCATAATGTTTGCATCTAAAAATTCCTTACAGGCTAATAAGGCTTCATAAATGTTGTATAGACTCGATCAGTTAAAATCATTTTAACGCTAAGACCAAAACGAAAGGCTTGCTCCAGCTGATGAGGAAAAAAATGCACGTAACCCGTGCCTGAAGAAGGCAGAGGGGAAAAGATCCCTCCTTTCTCGGTTTTGGTCGTTTTGAATTGATTCGGAGATGCAAACAGTACATGATGTGATAGCACCCCATGAATGCTTCGATAAATGCAAGAGGAAAGTGCTGCTTTCTCTGAAAACGTGCAAATTGAGGATTCTGAGTCTAATCTTTAACCCTAAAAAGAAACAGAAGGTAATGCATACGCTTGTCTCTGCTGCCTTGAATTTGCAGAGAAGTTACTTGGGATGTTTTCACCTCACCTTGGAAGTCTTCCTTCTTTCAAGGGATTGAATGGCTCCTGTGTCTTTATTAAATGAGGTGTGTGGCGGCCTCTACTGGTGCGTGTTTATAGAAAAGGTTTCAATAGGCAGAAAAAACACTAATTGCAATTAAAAAGTTAGAAATCCACTCTTTCACTTAAATATATAAAAATATCTAATTTAATGCAGAAAAGATATATTACAAGTCGTGTGATGCACTCTGAATCAGGAAAATAATCTAAAACACTGACCATGTTAGTGTAAAATAATGATTTACGGAAGGGCATTAATTGTTCGATGCACTCTGATGTTGGGTTAAATATATTTTATTAATGAATTACTAATCCCGGCTGAGGCGGTCTGACCTCTAGTCCACTGTTAAATCCCCTTAGTTGGCTTAAATAAAATCACTTAGAACAAACCCAGAAGAAAGGAAATATTTTACAGTTAAATCTCTAAAGTCCTACAACTAGAATCATTTGATGACAGGCTGGTTTCTATAACTCAAGCAAACTGTACGTTGACTTCATATAGCTGACATTTTCGTCTATTTTACAGTGTTTTTAATTTCAAAAATACAACACATTAAAATATGTCCAATTTATCAAAGCTAACAGCAACATTTAAGTAATGTACTTAAAGTGCAAAGGCACTTTAACACAAAGAAGTGTTGCCTGGCGGCTATACTTGGAAACTGAAGACAGAAATACCACATATCATTATTTACAAAAGGATGTATAGTCTCCAAAGGTCTTTGGAGATCTTCTACAAAATACGCCAAATATCCATTTTTAACGTGAAAAGTTTGCTTCCTCTTTCTTCATTCACTACAATCTCCTCTTCCCATTCCCACACACTGGAAAAAGAAAGGAAGAAAAAAGAAACAAAACCATCCATAGAACATACGGAAAAAAAACAAACAAACCAGAAACCAAAAAACAACGCACCGTAGAAAACACTCGTGTTCCGTGATGATTCCTAAGGAGAGAAGGGGGGGAAAAGGTGGGGGAGGGGAGCGAGAGAGAAATAATTTAAAGGAAAACTTGGAAACGCAGGATCATTGCTTCAGCCCATCCCCCACGCATTTTCAAAGTCCCCCATTGATGCCGAGGAAGGGAGAAGGCAAACACACACAAAAGCCAATGTAGTGCTTCCAACAGTTTGCAGCAGCACCCTCGGCTGCCATAGGGTTGTAAGTGGTTTCCCTTCACAGCTGACTGATTGCAGTTTGTTTTTCCAGAACTTCGAGGTAGTCTGGTTCGGACTGCGGCTTAGCTTGCAGTAAAGGGTGGTCGGGTTTTGACTGCCCCACAAAGCATTTCCTGGGAGTTCCGTACAAAACGGTTTTATTGATTCTGTCTTGGTTTTGGCGTCGAGATTCATACGCAGGGGCGAACTGCCTCTTCGGTAAGGTACAAAAGTTATAGTGGGCGAGTCCTGCGCTGGGAAGTTCCTTGACCCGCTCGGCGATGTTCTGGTACAGCAGCTCGGGCTCTCTGGGTGCGGCCGGCTTTTCCAGCAACTCGGCGGCGCTTATAGTGTAGGCCAGCGTGGCCGGCTCTTCCTTCTTCTCGTCCAGGTTGCCGTAGCTGAAGTCTTGCAGGTTGCGGTAGTAGGCTACCGGGTCTCCTTCCTTCTGCATGTAGATGGGGTTCTGGCACATCTGACCCACGGGGGGGGGGGATGTAGTTGTAGACGTGGCCGTCCGTCTTATCCTGAGTCTCGGTGTTGTAGGACCCGTACTGTAGCTGGAAGGAGCTCACGTCGAGGCTGTTGGCACTCCTCGGGACGCTCGGCACCCCCTTCCTGCGTTTCAGGACGAAGACGAACAAGCCGGCCCCGAAACAGACGGACAAGATGAAGACCACAAGCAATCCTAAAATTAAGACGGAGAGGGGAACCTCCGTGTGCAGTTCGGGGTAGGAGCTGGGGGCCACGCTGAGCGACCGGGGAGTGTCCGTGTTGTGATTCGTTGACAGAACGGTTCCGTCTGACAAGCTCGGGCTGTCCGGACAGATGGCCTCCCGGCCCAGAAACTTCAGTATCTCCCCTGCGTGCTTGGCGGGAGATTCACAGGTCACCTCGTTGATGATGACGGGGGAGTTGGCGTGTTCCGTCCAGTCCTTTAGCCCCATGATGTCACAGGTACAGTCCCACGGGTTCTCTTGCAGGTCGATCTGAATGAACGCCGGGAGCTGGTCCAGAACCCCTTTCACGGGCAGGTGGGAAAAGTGGTTGTTTCTCAGATTCAGCCTGGTGAGGGCCGTGCCCCCGAATACGTTGTCGGGCAAGGAGCGCAGCAGGTTGTTGTTGAGAAACAGTAGCTGTAGGTTAATCAGAGCATCGAAGGTCAGCGGCTTAATCTCCTTAATGACATTATACTCTAAGTAGAGATACTGCAAGCTCCGCAGCCCGTGAAACATAGAAGGGTACAGCACTTCAAGGTAATTGCCGTTCAGATAGAGTCTGCGTAAACTGGTCAGGTTTGCGAAGGCGCCCTCCTGGATGACCGCGATCCTGTTGTTCCCTAAGTGCAGCAGATCCAGAGAACTGTATTCTGAGAGGTCGGTCTTGTAGACGGTTTGCAGATAGTTCCCCGTCAGGTAGAGTTTCTTTGGGCTGGTAGGTCTGGGCTGCAGGTCGGAGATGTTGGTGAACTTCCTTTCCTGGCAGTTGACGTTTAGGCCGTTGTCGGAGCTCTGAGAGGTGCAGACACAGCTACTGGGGCAGGTGAGGGGCACGGGGGACTTGGTCTGGTACACCATGATGGGTCCAAAGCTCTGCCTGTCCTTGGAGACAGTGACCCGGGGAGTTGGGCGATTTCTCATTTTGGGTGGCCGGCTGGCTTTGGGGGCCCTGGTCGGGCTGAGCGCAGGATTCACCGTAGGCGACAGCCTTTGGACGTGAGTGTCCGCGTGGCCACCCCTCTGACTGGCGTCCCCGGGGCTCTTTCTGGGACAGAGGTCTTGCCTGGTCAGTTGGGTCACATCCTTCCCGTGCAGTCTAAAGGGAGTCTCGCAGACGATCTCCCCCACGAACACCGTTATGGTGTCCAGCCAAGCCTTGAGAGGAAGTAGGTCACAGGTGCAGTTCCACGGGTTTTCCTCCAGCTGGATCTCCATGATCCCTCCAATATGCTCAAGGACGCCGGCGAAAGGCATCACTTTCAGCCTGTTGCCTCTCAGGTCCAGGTGGGTCAGCAGGACGAAGCGGAACACATTGCTGGGCAGCGACAGCAGAAGGTTGTCGTTCAGGATGAGCACTTTGAGCTTATTCAGTTTGCTGAAGGCCCCCGCCTCGATGGCACTGATGTAGTTGTAGTCGGCCTGGAGGTACTCGAGGCTCTCCAGGCCGAGGAAGGTGTCTTCCCTCAGCACCTCGAGCTTGTTGTTGTTGAGGTGCAGTCTCTTGAGGGTCTTCAGGCCGCTGAACGCCCCGGTGCGGATCTCCTGCAGCCCGTTGTTGCCCAGGTGGAGAGTCACGGCGTTGGAGTAGTTGACGAACTCGTTAGGGTACAGGCGGGTCAGGAGGTTTCCATTGAGGAACAGCTGGTAGATTCGATACTGGGGGGGCTGGAGCAGGCTGACCGTTGTAAATCCTTTGTTTTCGCAGTTAATATTCAGTACGTTTTCCTTCTCCTCGCACAGGCAGCGGATCTTGCAAATGTCTTTGGCAGTTTTGCGGCTCTCCGTGTGTAAGATCCCGGCCACGGTTAACACGCTGAGGAACCAAACGCCGCTCAGCATCTTTGGGCACCGTCGGTGTCAGTTCAGGTACCTACAGGCAAACCTTGGGGAAGGGTGCCGGAGAGAGCAGGATGCGGGGGAGAAAGAAACGAGGAAGCCCGATTAAAATGGCAAAGCGGGGGGGGGGGGGCGGAGTGGGAGGCAGGGACGACGCGGGGAGTGGGCAACACGGCAGAATGAAATCACTGCGTTTCTCCAAGCGGTTTCTTCTCTCCTCGCCCTCGCCCCCGCCCCCGGCCCACCCACACGCGCGTCCCGGAGCACACATGCCTGCACCTGATTTCCCGGCGGGTCGCAGCCAGCCACGGAGTCATTAGTAATCGAGTTGTCCTACTAAATCCAGCCCATCTCCTCCTCCCCTGGGGTAGCTTGAAGAGATCTCTCTCGGGCGGCTCGCCCGTCTTAGGCTCGCGGCAGAAATTGCTTTACTTTTTTTTTTTTTTTTTTTTAACTGCGCAAAAAGGGGGTGGGAAAATCAGGGGACTGGCGGTGGGGGAGGGGG